>NW_028081539.1:727139-732174 GCF_014824575.4 Sturnira hondurensis
GCTATATCTTTGTTGATATTTTGTTTGGAAGATCTGTCCATTTTTGACAGTGGGGTGTTAAAATCCCCTACTATAATTGTGTTGCTGTCAATATCTTTCTTGAAGTCTTCTAGGATTTTTCTTATATATTTGGGTGCTCCTATGTTGGGTGCATATATATTTATGATGTTAATGTCTTCTTGGTGGATTCTTCCCTTGAGTATTATGAAGTGACATTCTGGGTCTCTCTTTATGGCCCTTTTTTTGAAGTCTATTTTGTCTGATATTAGAATTGCTACCCCGGCTTTTTTTTCTTCACCATTTGCTTGGAAAATTTGTTTCCAGCCTTTCACTTTTATTCTATGATGGTCTTTTGTCCTGAGGTGGGTCTCCTGTAGGCAGCATATGTGTGGGTCATGCTTTCTTACCCATTCAGCTATTCTATGTCTTTTGATTGGAGCATTTAATCCATTTACATTTAAGATGATCAATAAGTACTTATTTCATTGCCATTTTTGTACCACAGTTCCTCTCTGTCTCTCTCTTTTCCTTCCTTTCCTTAAAGCAGTCCTTTTAGTATTTCTTGTAGAGCTGGTTTGTTGGAGGCATATTCTTTTAGACTTCTTTTGTCTTGGAAGCTCTTTATTTGGCCTTCTATGTTGATTGAGAACCTTGCTGGGTAAGTAGCCTTGGTTGTAGGCCTCTGGTTCTCATTAGTTGAAATATTTCTTGCCAATCTCTTCTTGTTTGAAGTGTTTCCATTGAGAAGTCAGTAGCCAACCTTATTTGGGCTCCCTTGTATGTTACTTCCTTTTCTCCCTTGCTGCCTTTAAGATTCTCTCTTTGTCTTGGAATTTTGCCATTTTAATAATGATATGTCTTGAATTGTGCCTCTTTGGGTCTGTCTTGATTGGGACTCTCTATGATTCCTGGATTTGTGTGACTTTTTCTCTCATCAAATTAGGAAAATTTTCCACTATTACTCTTCCAAATAGGTTTTCTATCCCTTGTTCTTCTTCTTCTCTTTCTCCTGCTGGTATTCCTATTATTCGGATATTATTACATTTCATATTGTCTTACATTTCTCTTAATCCCTCTTCATTTCTTCTGAGCCTCTTTTTATTTTCTTTCCCTTCCTGGGAGTTTTATTCTACTTTGTCCTCCAACATGCTGATCTGATCTTCTGCTTCATCGATCCTGCTTTTCATTCCTCCTACTGTGTTCTTCAGTTTAGAAACTGTATTCTTCATTTCCTCTTGGCCTTTGCTGATGATTTCTATTTCTTTTTTCATGTTGATATAGTTTTCGGAGAGCTCATTGTAGCTCCCCTCTAGTTTCTGGTAGCTCATTGTGAGCTCTTTGAATTTCCTGATAACTAGTCCTTTGAATTCAATATCTGATAGCTGACTTGCCTCTCTTTCATCTGACATTATTTCTGAGACTTCCACCTTTTCTTTCATTTGGGCATTGTTTCTTTGTCTTCCCATTGCTTATGAGACTCTTCTTGTTAGCTTCAGCTTCTTAAATTGATCTGTTCTGACTCCCTAGGTTTATGGTGTGAACTTCTGTGGTAGAATACCTGTGAAATTCAGTGGTGAAGTCTCCTGCAGGTATCTTGATGTTCTCCACTTCCACCTATTCCTTTCTTTGTGTGTGTGTGTGATCAGATGGAGGGGGAGGCAAAATGGTTTATGACAGCAGGAGAGTACTTTATGATATTTACAGTCACAGCAGGTAGAGAAGAGATAGAAGATCTTTAGGCTCTATACAGTGTTAACTGTAATCTTCAACCCAATTTGCCACTTTTAAGAAAGGATAGACCAAAGATTAAGTCTCTTGTTGGGGAGGGGAGGCTTGTGAGTTGTATCTAGAAAGCAGTGAGGTTGCAGGTGATCAGATTTTGAGGTAAGGTGAGAGTAAAGAATAGTAAATAGATGTAGCATGTGAGGAAGTAGAGTTAATCACTACAGTAATGGAATTCAGGAACCTGTAAAGTGGGCTAAGACCCGAGAGATGTGTTGTGAAGTATTTACAGTGGTATAGAAAGCAACAAACAAACAAACACACAAAAAAAGGGCAAGAGAAGTGAGGACAAAGCAATAAGTTTGGGGTAAAAGGAAGAAGGACTAAAACAGGAAAGAAGCAAGGAGGGGAACAGAGTACTGAAAGATACAGCAACAATAAAATTTAAAAAAATGTACGATTACTGAAAAAAGTTAAAAAAAAGTAAAAAAAAACCACCTTCCTTCCTTGTTGGTTTCAAACTGTCCAATCCGGTTTTTCTGGTTTCGGCAGGACCCCTCTGTGGGCTGGGTTGTAGGCCCAGGCGCACACCCGCCTGCCAGCCAGGCTACTAGACTGGGGTGCGGGCACCCGCCCACCTGACAGGCTACCTGGGTCCCACGGGATCTGGTACTGTTCCTTCCCAGTCCTGTGGCTGGGTGAGAAGCAAGTCAAGCTGCCTTCACAGGAGAATCCCTCAGTCCACTTTCCAGTAAAAACTTCTCCAGAAAGCGTGCCTCTCAGCCCAGCCCAATCCCCAACCTGACTGGTTAGGACAATGCTCCTCTCAAATTTCCTGGGCTGGCAGGCTGGTGGGCTGGCGACCACAGAGATTGTAACTGAACACGGCCCCCTGTCCTTGCCACCCACCCTGCACACCTAGGCAGACAGGTCTCTGCCACCCATCCCCGCCTAGATTGTGAGGGAGGGAGCCAGCTCTTCCAAGGACCCCACAGCTGGCCCAATGCTCCACTGGGTGCTGAGCTCCCTATGAGTCCTCCGTGGCACTGGCCACAGACAGAAGCCTCTACACCACTAACGCAGCGGCAGTGGTGGTTCCGAGGTGTTTCGGGCTGGCCGAGGGCAGCTGGCCCTGCTGCTGCCGCTTTTGTCTTTACTCACAGGTTCTGGGCTCCCGATGAGTCCTCTGTGGCAGACGCCCCTGTCACTGGGTGGAGGCAGAAGCCTCTGGGCCCCGACTGCTGCAGCAGCCGTGCTCAGAGGTCTTTAGTGCCAGCCAATGGCTGCCGCCGGCCTGGCCGCCTCAGTCCTTACTTGAGTCCCTGAGACCCCCAACGACCCGTAGCTGTCTGGTTCGTCACTGTCTCTGGTCTCTTAGTTTCATAAATGCTGGGGAATTGTTGGTTGGGGAATTGATTGCACTGTTCTTCAGTAAATCTGCCAGGATTTTGCCCCAGGGGTATGAGAACTGGAGTTGCTCCATCCTACTCTGCCGCCATTTTCCTCTATCCTCTGGTCAGACTTTTTAGATAGTCAAGGTGGACCTTCTCTCAGTGGCTCCTGAGAGTTACATTTAAAATTTCAATCTCTTCCTTAACTAAAAAGAGAGCTCCCTTTGCCTATATTTCTATTCCTAATGCCATATTTCTTATTTTAAATGAGTATATCAATTGTTGGCAAGAGTGTAGAAAAACTAGGACATACAGTGACTGTTAGAGTGAAATCGTCACTGACACTTTGGAAAGCAATTTGGGCTGTCTGGCTAAGATGGAGGCGTAGGTAGATACACTTTACTTCTTTGCACAACCCAAAGAAGGATAGCAACCAATTTAAAAACAAAAAACACCCAGAACTGCCAGAAAATAAAACTGTATGGAAGTCCAACAACTGAAGTGTTAAAGAAGAAACATTCATCCAAACTGGTAGGAGAGGTGGAGATGGTCCGTGGGGGTGGAGGGGACTGGTGGCAAGGCAGCAGCTGGTGGACCAGGTGGTCCCACATTCATGTGCAGATAAGTGGGGAGGAATGACTCAGGAGCGAGACAAACCACGCAATCCAGCACAGAAACCAAAGCCTCAAAACCTCTGAGTGGGGCCAGACCCGAGGAAGCTAGCAAGTGGCATTGTTCCCTCTCGGACCCCTCTCCCACATATGGCACCACAATGCAGCAAAGTGGGTTGTCCCACCCTGGCAAGCACCTAAGTCTCTGCCCCTTACAACGTAACAGGTACACTAAGACAAAGAAATATGGCCCAAATGAGAGAACAGATAAGCTCCAAAAAAAGAACTAAATGATGAAGAGACAGACAACCTCTCAGATGCAGGGTTCAAAACACTGGTAATCAGGATACTCACAGAACTGATGAGCTCGGTTGCAAAATGAAGAAAGGAATGAAGGCTACACAAAGTGAAATAACCTTATTTTTTCCTGGACTATAAGACACACCTCTCCTCCCAATTTGGGAAGAATAATGGTTGTTAATGCTGCTGTTGAGTTCTGTTTACATTTACATTGGAGAAATATTATTTTATGTTATTAAATATTTTACCACATTTTTTGCTTCAAAATTTTTTTCTATTTTCCTCCTCTAAAACCTAGGTGCGTCTTACAGTCTGAAAAATAAGGTATATAGAGAACCAATAGTGAAGGGAAGGAAACTGGACTCAAATCAATGGTTTGGACCAGAAGGAAGAAACAAACATTTAACCAGAACAGAATGAAGACACAAGAGTTCAAAAAAATGAGGAGAGGCTTAGGAACTTCCAGGACAACTTTATTGAGAAGTCAGTAGCTAACCTTATTGGGGCTCCCTTGTATGTTACTTCCTTTTTCTCCCTTGCTGCCTTTAGGATTCTCTCTTTGTCTTGAAATTTTTCCATTTTAATGATGATGTGTCTTGAAGTGGGCCTCTTTGGGTTCCTCTTGAATGGGACTCTCTGTGATTCCTGGATTCGTGTAACTTTTTCTCTCATCAATTTAGGAAAATTTTCCATCATTACTCTTTCAAATAGGTTTTCTATCCCTTGTTCTTCTTCTTCTCCTTCTGGTATTCCTATTATTCGGATATTATTACGTTTCATATTATCTTGCATTTCTCTTAGCCCATCTTCATTCTTTTTGAGCCTCTTTTCCCTTTCTTGCTCTTTCTGGGAGATTCTTTCTACTGTGTCCTCCAACTCACTGATCCGATCTTCTGCCTCATCGATCCTGCTTTTCATTCCTTCTACTGTGTTCTTCAGTTCCGAAATTGTATTCTTCATTTCCTCTTGTCCTTTGGTGATAGTTTCTATTTCCTTTTTCATGTTGATATA